>NC_042618.1:23314076-23320092 GCF_901001135.1 Rhinatrema bivittatum | reverse complement strand
GAAACCTGCTCCTCCCCCTAAGGCTGTAGTACTACTAAGAAGGAACATGCTCCTCTCCTAAGGCTGAAGTAATACTAAAAAAGAACGCGCTCCTCTCCTAAGGCTGCAGTAATACTAAGAAGGAACGCGCTCCTCTCTTAAGGCTGTAGTAATACTAAGAAGGAACCCGCTCCTCTCCTAAGGCTGTAGTACTACTAAGAAGGAACCCGCTCCTCTCCTAAGGCTGGAGTACTACTAAGAAGGAACCCGCTCCTCTCCTAAGGCTGCAGTACCACTAAGAAGGAACCTGCTCCTCTCCTAAGGCTACAGTACTACTAAGAAGGAACACACTCTTTCCTAAGGCTGCAGTACTACTACGATGGAACTCACTCCTCTCCTAAAGCTGCAGTACTACTGGGAAGGAATCTGCTGCTCTCCTAAGGCTGCAGTACTACTGAGAAGGAACCCGCTCCTCTCCTAAGGCTGCAGTACTACTGGGAAGGAACCCGCTCCTCTTCTAAGGCAGCATTACCACTGAGAAAGAACCTGCTCCTCTCCTAAGGCTGCAGTACTACTAGGAAGGAACCCGCTCCTCTCCTAAGGCTACAGTAATACTAAGAAGGAACCCGCTCCTCTCCTAAGGCTACAGTAATACTAAGAAGGAACCCACTCCTCTCTTAAGGGTACAGTAATTCTAAGAAGGAACGCACTCCTCTCCTAAGGCTACAATACTACTAAGAAGGAAACCACTCCTCTCCTAAGGCTTCAGTACTACTGGGAAGGAACCCGCTCTTCTCCTAAGGCTTCAGTACTACTAGGAAGGAACCCGCTCTTCTCCTAAGGTTGCGGTACTACTGGGAAGGAACACGCTCCTCTCCTAAGGCTGCAGTACTAATAGTAAGGAACCCGTTCCTCTCCTAAGGCTGCAGTACTACTAGGAAGGAACCCGCTCTTCTCCTAAGGCTGCAGTACTACTGGGAAGGAACCCACTCCTCTCCTAAGGCTGCAGTACTACTAGGAAGGATCCCACTCTTCTCCTAAGGCTGCAGTACTACTAGGAAGGAACTCGCTCTTCTCCTAAGGCTGCAGTACTACTAGGAAGGAACCCGCTCCTCTCCTAAGGCTGCAGAACTACTAGGAAGGAACCCGCTCCTTTCCTAAGGCTGCAGTACTACTAGGAATGAACCCGCTCCTCTCCTAAGGCTGCAGTACTACTAAGAAAGAACCCGCTCCCTTCCTAAGGCTGCAGTACTACTAGGAAGGAACCCGATCCTCTCCTAAGGCTGCAGTACTACTAGGAAGGAACCCGCTCCTCTCCTAAGGCTGCAGTACTACTAGGAAGGAACCCGATCCTCTCCTAAGGCTGCAGTACTACTAGGAAGGAACCCGCTCCTCTCCTAAGGCTTCAATACTACTGGGAAGGTACTGTTCCTCTCATAAGGCTGCATTACTACTGGGAAGGTACGCGCTTCTCTACTAAGGCCGCAGTATTACTGGGAAGTTACACGCTCCTTCCCTAGGCTGCAGCACTGCTGGGAAGGTACCCGCTGTTATCCAAAGGCTATAGCTTTGCTGGGAAGTCATCTGCTCATCTCCTAAGGCTGCAGCATTGCTCCAACTAGTTGTTAGCTGCAGTATTGATGTGCATGGCAGTCATAAGGTATACACTCTCTATCAGCCTCATTGTCTCTGGTGTTCTGTCCACTCACCTTAAGAATGACACTGGCAAGATCAAACTCAAACTAGCCATAACATCATTTTTCTAACATACAACCCCCACATTGACTTTTGTTTAATTTTAGTGCATTCTGTAGGTCAACACTGTGAAGAATCATAACACACAGCCATGATACTGCAATAGAATTAAGCTCTTAGCTACAATCATCATCCTGACAGTGAACATGCATAGCGCTACTGGTGATATGCAACTCAAGAGGGGAATTTGTTTTTTTGTCCCTCCCACCTCTAGAAGCTGACTCAGGGCTGCTATGGAGCTGAGCTCACTGAAGTCCATAAGAGATGTGGCTAAAGTCCGTAGAAAACTTCCATCTAGAAATCAGAAAACCACAATTAACCACATTATTTTATGTAAAAATAAAAATAAAAAATAGACCCATCACTGCAAGCATTTAAGCTCAGCACATTACCCTTGATGTTGCTCTGGAAGAGCTGTGGAAGAATGCCATTGGGAGCCAGCTGATGGAAAATGCACCGCAGAAATTGTTTTGCCACACCTGCAGCGTTGCCAGGAATCATCATGCTGGAAAAAAAAGAGAAATTTTCCTAGCTTCAAACAATGATATTTTACTTCCCACGGTTCAAAAAGCAGAGAAGGGAGAAATGGCAACACATTTTTTGGAGCATCTGAAAACATGGATTTTACCAAAGCTGAAAGAAGGAATGAAAGGTGCATTGAGAATTGAACATGCAGGGCCTACTCCAGGCCAAGCAGCACCAGTTGTGCTAACATGCAGAAACACAACTGCTCATCCAATCCAGCAGGAGTAAGGCCCCAAGGGAAGGAAAGAGAGTTGCAGCCTACAAGGTTGCCGCCTGCTAGCAAGAAGAATACCAAAGAGATCATTCTCAGGGTAAACTCCTTTTCTCGGTATCCAGCCAGAAGGGAATCTCAGTTTTAACTGGAATAACTGTCAAGAGAGATGAAAGGAAAAAGGATGAAAGAGTGAAAAAAAATTACGAAGAAGAACAGAAATGATATAGTGACTCTTTACATATGCAAGATCCACAGTGGCAACCACTCATTGGGCTCTTCCTGCCCGCCGTCAATGCACTGCAAGGGAACCAGCAGTCACTCTGCCTCCGCTCTCCCCCAGGATATGCCTCATGAGCTTCAATGGCATCAGATGAAGAGCTTCCTTTTCCTCGAATTAGGATTTCATTTTCTTCAAATCTGTGGCCATTACAGACTTAATTTATGTTCTGATTCGTAGGACTCGACAGTAGAGAATTGAGAATGCGACAATTCCTCTGGAGTTGAGCCTCCTAAATGGTCTGAAGAATAGTTAAAGTCTGCTACTTCACTTTCAATGCATATCCAGCATAACTCTCTGCTTCAACGGCAGGGGGAATGAAGAAAACTGGATCTATATACAGACAACAACCAACAAGGACTGAATTACATAGTCTGGGTAAACAAATAAGCATGGGTATAGCTTGCTTATTGTGGCGGTTACTACCCCTAACTAATTAAGCTAGATATTTCACTTGGATGCAGTTCCAACACTGCTCTCTTCATTAATGGTGGGGGTGGAAGTGAAATAGAACCAAAAGGTTACTAAGAGCCAAGAGAAACAGATAAGTATCAGAAAAAAAAAAGTGCGAAGCTTGCTGGGCAGACTGGATGGGCCGTTTGGTCTTCTTCTCTGTCATTTCTATGTTTCTATGTTAAATGACAGGGTGTAATGATGACTGAAGAGCAGGCAAACATGTTTGTTCTTCCGTGCCTTTCGTTCAGGGGCAGGCATGCTCGGATGGCTTCCTCTACCAAATTGCAGACATTAGCGATAACTTAAGAGTAACTGTATGTAAGGCCAGCCAGACTTCACTATAGAGTAAACTGGGAACTTTCTAGCAATGGGAGATTCAAGGGACGTGGCCTGGAAGTTATCCCTGAAGGGATGGGTCGGTAGAGGGAAGTAAAAATGATGACTCCAGAAGTCAAAAGAAGTTGCTGTAAGGCTTGAGACAGGACTGATTATTTTTTTAAATGATCCCTTTTAGGGCCCAGGTCTGTCCTGCCCCCATTGCAGAATCCGCATTGCCCCCAAACACTGCAAGGAATGAGACCGTGCTCAGCAGTGCATGATAGTGTGACCCCCCTTCCCAAGGGGGAAATAAATCTGTATAACATGAAAGAGACAATGAGGATCTCACTTTTTGCAATGAAGCTGATAGGGACCAGCCCAAGCACCTCTGTAGAGGGGGTTCATTTGGTTTTCTTGAGATACGCAGGGGCTGCAGCCTCATTTTTTTTTTTTAAACACAAGTTGGGATTATTTCTCTACACCATACTCTCTGAATAATTTTCTGCCAGAAACTTTTCAAAGCCCCAAATCTGGGCGAATCCAATCCCATGCTATTGGAACAACAGCGACAAATCATGACTTCAGGGAATGCTAAACATGGCAACCAACAACCACACCAGGGCCACTAAACCATGTGCCTGCCTCACATGCTTTAGGTGACTACATTGTCACACCGAGAGGCAAAGATCATAAAATCAGAAGCAAAAACCCTACTTCAAGCTTGCAAGCTATAACAGAAATAGGCAGTGGCCTTGTGAAGCGGGAAGGGGATTTCCGACTTGCACAGGAAGTATTTTATGTGGTTAAAAGGTGACTCCAAAAAATCTCAGATTAGCTAGTAAGATGCACTGCCCTGTGGTAGGGATGGAAGAAAGTGCAATAGTTTACAAGTTATCCTCACTGGACAGTTCTCCTCAGCTAACAAAGAAGTTCTTATTGCCTCTTTTCCATGAAGAGCACCTATGTTCACCTAGGCTCAGATGCAACCCATCTGCAGCACTAGAACATGGTTCTATGCACTCTGCTAAAGGAAATAAAGATATTATTTGTGTCATAATTTGGGGAGTCGGATACTGATCCCAAACTCCTAACTGCCTTCTCACCCCTCGGGCCTAATAGGAAAGCGGGCCATGCTATAGGACCAAGAGATTTAGAGGCACAATCTCCCAGCCTTTTTTCCCATCCTGTGTCTATGAGTAAAGACCTGAATGAATCGGGGACTTAGAGAGCCACCAGAGAAGGAGCAAGGAATCTCTGCCATGCTTGGGCCACAAAATTATTTGCTTCTCAGAAAGCCGTACAGCGCCATAATGTACCATGAGCCAGCAAGTGGAGACGTTATCCAGATGACGTTACCCAGATAAGTATTTGAGTAGCACTTATCCAAATAAAAATGCCACCAGATACACTCAGATAAAGTTACCTGACCTCGTTCAACTTTTTGAAGTTGCTTTCAAATCCTAACCACTTCTCTCCATTAAATCCACTCCCCACAAATGCTTGTTTGCCATGTTTTCTTTGTCTTGACTGGATTACAAGCTCCATGGGCAGGGACTGACTCATAGGTGCATCTCTATAATGCCGCATCTGGTAGTGCTTTAGAAATCATAAGAAGTAGTAGTAGTAAGATCAACTTTTCCGGGTAACTGTACAGCTCACTTGGGCTATGGAATATTTTTTTAAAATTTGCTGGACAGTGGCACCCCAATCCCTCCCCACCAGCCAACCCTAAGATATGAAAAAAGTATAGCAGGCTGAGTGGTACTGGACCCTCTTCTCCTATCCTCTAAGATTAAAAATAAGTAGGAGACAGCAGCGCCGTGATCCACTTCCCACCCCCCACTCCCCCATCCTGAACCTAGAAAAAGGTCCCTGGACCCAATCCCTGCCCCTACCCCTTATCCCTTAGCCTAAAAAATGCCCAGAAAGTCCAATGAGAGGAAGAGAGTCTCTTACCTCCTCCTGATGAATGTGAAGTGCCGGTAGAGCTGACATTCACTTTAATTCCTTTTCAGATCTGCTTCCCTGTCACTGCATTAGGAATAGGGAGGATTGATCCCGTCTCTGACCAATCCCCATTCAGAATTCACTGACAGGGAAGCAGCCAATCCCTGTGCAGTACTGAGTTCTACATGGTGATTGGTTGCTTCACCTGGGAGTGAATACATTCATACTAATTGCCAGTACCTGTCAGCTGACCCGGCGCTTAGTGCTGAGGCCAGCAGGAGGAGGTTAGAGCCTCTCCTCCTGTGGGACTTTCTGGGAACCGTTTGGTGGTATGAGGGTGGAGCTTTGGCCCAAAACCTTTTTTAGGTATGGGATGGTGGGATTGGAGTGTTTCTGGCCCCCTAGGTTTTTAATCTTGGGGGTGAGAGAAAAGTGAGTGTTTGGCTCAGTATGTATTTTTTTATTTTTCTTACCTGGATAAGTTTAGGACAGCAATTTTTCATGCCAGAGTTAGCCAGATAACTTCATCTGGCTAATGCTGATTA